>NC_134687.1:114963481-114990981 GCF_050947455.1 Rhinoderma darwinii
TGTAATATAGTCCTGGCAAAGCAAATAAGACTTCAAGTCATTTTATCTACACGTTGCAGAATTTTTCCGCACGTAAATTGACCTGCAGTGCAGACTTCAAAATCCGCATCTTGTCAATTTATCCTGCCACTTTTGTGGTGGCATACAATGTGGTCACAGCATGGTACAAGAACAACAAGGCCTTGGAGACTTAATCACATTATGGCTTTATTGTATTGCCATACAGACTCCATGCAGGTGGTTCAGCCGTGAGCATGAGCCCATGTGGTCCGCCATTAATTGGTCTTGTTCTTTTGTCCAACAGACCCAATTGGTGGTCGATTGGGATGCCTTGTTCTAGTTTCTTTTTTTTGGGGGGGGGGGGGGGGGCAATAATCAATTGTAATCTGAAGTTTACGTTACAAACTGGCAACATGGTATCATATCAAACATGTACAGTATTTGTACCTATTTGTTAAACCATCCTATTGCCCATTACTCTGCTTACCCGAATGATCAATAACCCCAGTGATTGCGAATGATCATGAGTGACCTGCAATAAAAGGCTCACAACTTGTGTGAACAAGCCCTTAATTTACTTCTGCAATCCCTAACCAGGACAGAACTCTGAACCTGAGCACCACATAGCTGTCAAAGTCACCTAAAACTACATCAATTAGAAAAGAACTTTGGATATAAATGAGTAAATATCCAGCAGTCATTACTTCAGCTACTGGAGTGAATACAAGAAAGAACCTAAGGTTCACTTGGGAAAAATCAACCAGGTTTTCATTTTGTGAACCTTCCTTAAATATAAGGCTGGATTCACACGAGCATGTTCGGTTCGTAAAGGACGGAACGTATTTCGGCCGCAAGTCCCGGACTGAACTCACTGCAGGGAGCCGGGCTTTTAACATCATAGTTATGTACGACGCTAGGAGTCCCTGCCTCGCTGCGGGACAACTGTCCCATACTGTAATCATGTTTTCAGTACGGGACAGTAGTTCCACGGAGAGGCAGGGACTCCTAGCGTCGTACATAACTATGATGTTAAAAGCCCGGCTCCCTGCACGGTGTTCAGTCCGGGACTTGCGGCCGAAATACGTTCCGTCCATTACGAACCGAACATGCTGGTGTGAACCCAGCCTAAGAGATTATTACCTCCTTTCCTCACACTTCGTCGTCACTTGCAGCCGCTGCCCTGCCCTCCTCACAGGCAACAAGACACAACAAGCAGCATGAATAGGTTGGAGTGCTGATAAAGAGTGATTCATGAAGCAAATCCTGTGACTGAGCTGGTCACCGATCTACACCTTCTGCATAGAGCAATGTCAGACCCTGTTCACATTTAGCTCTTTAGGATCTGCCATTAATCTAACTTGTGCGGTACTCTGTCATTTTCCCTCAGCAGTTGCAATAACTGTCAGTAGAACAACTTTAGTTCAGCAGTTTTCTAATGTCTGTGTTTGGTTTAAAGCAGGAACCCTGAAATCTGACCAGGTTCACATTACATTCTACCCCTTCGTTCATTGCCAAAAGGCCAACCATGGTCTTCAAGCTGCCACTATAAACTGGAAATAAAGCAGTACGGCCTAATACTTCTAGACATTGGGCTTGAGCGGGCAGGCGTCCATTCTCAGCATGCTTGGCTTGATGTAACAGACATTAATATTGGAACTGTATGCTGGACATGTCAGCTACACCCCTCCCTATTGTAATATTACTTGTCAGGAATACCCTCCACCTCAATATCTTTATTCCATGACAAACCAATATAAACCAGGGGAAAAAAATGCATTCCCAGTTCTGGAATACCGTACATACTTTCGTTTCTGTGTTAAATCATATAAAAATAAATAAAAAATCAGATTATAAAGCTGTGAAATAGTGGAGGGGCCCAGACGGCAGTATTATCTGGCTAGGTGTGTTCTATAGCCAATATACCATATGGCCTGGTATAACAGCGCAGCTATCGAGTAAAAGAATAGATAGAACTATATTATTTTTGACTGAGTATATTATGCAGAGTGCAACACTAAAATGGAAGTATACAATACCTATTGTACAGTTTTATAAAAAACCTCAAACTATTCTATTGTGAGCAGCTCCATAAGAAAGTTATGACTGGAATCTGCCAGTGAAAGGCACCAGAACATAAATCTATTTCCATCTGACTGAAATGCTTAATAACACCAGTTGACATTTCCTCAAGGTTCCAGTATGATGATGTTATTGCTCCAGAAGCAGCGTTTATAAGATAGTTTACACTGCCGGGTCAAAGTTCAGCAATATGGCTGCACCTAGACTTACTGCACTACTTATTCATTACTTGCACTTTTTACGGTGAAAAAAATGATTAACAAATCACGAACCAGTACAGATAAAATCATAAAACTATGTACACACAGGATGGACCTGCTGTGGGAAAACCTGCACCATAACTGTGCAGATTAGGATGCGGATCTGACTGTAGATTTCACGCTTTTCAATGCCAGAGAAATATGGCAACTGAATGTGCATAAAAGAGCATGCTTAAGATTTCAAAATCTGCAGAAAAATGCAGAATCCATGCAATTTTCTCTGCAATGTGTGAATGAGGTTTATGAAGTCCCTTTTACGTGCATTGTGCACTGTAGTATGCAGTGGATTTTCAAAAGTGGAAAATTTGCAGAAAATCCAACCTCACGTGAACACAGCCTAACAGAAACCACGTGAACACAGCCTAAATGAAACCACGTGAACACAGCCTAAATGAACCCACGTGAACACAGCCTAAAAGAACCCACGTGAACACAGCCTAACAGAAACCACGTGAACACAGCCTAAAAGAACCCACGTGAACACAGCCTAAAAGAACCCACGTGAACACAGCCTAAAAGAACCCACGTGAACATAGCCTAAAAGAACCCACGTGAACACAGCCTAACAGAACCCACGTGAACACAGCCTAACAGAACCCACGTAAACACAGCCTAACAGAACCCACGTAAACATAGCCTAACAGAAACCACGTGAACACAGCCTAACAGAACCCACGTGAACACAGCCTAACAGAACCCACGTGAACACAGCCTAAAAGAACCCAAGGGTAGCAGACCTAAATAAACAAAAAAATGATTAAGCCCAGCCTTCCTGTTCAGATCTGAAAAATAGTTTTTCAAATCCAACAAAGTAAAGCGAATCCCAGAGATTGATATTTACCAAAAAAAAAAAAAAAAAAAACAACAATTATGTAAATGATTGGGAAAAATATTCAATTAGTACAATATATTGAGCCGCATAAGATCATAGTAGCGCGTAAGTGAAATGAGGGAGAAAATTGTGCAGACTGGCACTCACTGTACTGGGCTACCTGTATACCGGGTGAATACGCTCCTATACTTACCCGTACGGCAGCAGGGGATTTCATTAACCTCTGCCTCTATTTGGCTCTTAAAAAAAAAGTTCAAGTGAGGGAACCATAAGATTTTCCACCGATGAAAACCTAATACAGACTCCAACTTTTGTTAAATCCACAGAGGGGTCGCAGCTACCTACATTATTAGGTCATCAGCCACCGAAAACGCCACACACTCCAGGATGGTGGTCGGTGTCCTACCCGAAGGATTCAGAAAAGTTCTCAAAGTTGTTGCTGCTGTTATTTGGATAACACTACAAGCAAATGATTTCCATGTGGTGAATTTAAAAAAGGAAATATTACGGGTTCCAAATCAACTGGAAGATCAATCCAATCCAAGCCCTTCCTACATAGCTGTCCAAGGTGGATCCCAGAGAACTAAGCGTTGCACGCAGAGCGGAGGGAAGAAGCAGCCGGGGCTCCCACAGATGACGTATCCAGGACCATGGAAGTGGTCACTCGCTTCTCCTTACTTTCTGCAGGAATGCTAATGAAATGTCTCTGGATTCCCACACTGTATGCAAATGTTCCCACAGAGAGCAGGGCGTTGCTGTGCAGCGAGTCAATCCCGGCCGTCAGTCCTGAGCTCCCATGAAGGAACCAGTGGTGTAACACAGAAGCTGCCGCTACTACTGGATGTGCCGTCACTGCTCCCTCGTTCAGGGCCTCCCATTTCACATTCCTCTTTTGCACGTCAGCTAAAGTCTGGAATGTCACTTCTCAGGCCTGGAATGTAAACTTGTTCATAACCAGTGTTAATGGAATCTCTGTGCCCCCCAACCCCCACTCACTGCGAGCTCCATCCTCACAGGAACGATGGGAAGAGAGGAGGAGGGGGAGAAATCTACTTCGCACTTCTGGTCTGGGTGGAACCAGGGAGGTAGTGAGAGGGAGCTGTTCACACACCTGTGCCAGGAAGTGTTACTGGAGCTGCTATACCACAGTGGAAGTCATTAACCCCATACTGTCAGCTATTCTCATCTTCTTTGTGTCAGTATTTTAGAACACAATTTCGCTACCAAAGGCTTGTGAAGCAGGTCAAGTATATGGCCGCCATGGAAGACCTGGCACTACAATATGGCTGAAAACTGCGGCCTACAGGCTCCAGAGTTCATAGAAAAGTATGTGCATCCTGACAAAAAAAAAACACAATGACACGGACAGGAACTGCTCTCATATTAGGCCAGAATCACACAGGAACCACAGCATGTCCCGGGCAAATTCAGGGAGATATAATGCAAATTGAAAGTCATGTCTACTACGAAAAAAATAGAGCAGTCATACATATGGAGTTCATCCTAAGAGTCCATTCACACGTTGTGGTCGCGGTGCAGTTGGAACAAAAAAAAAAAAAAAAAGCATCCGAAAACCGCATTCGTTTTTACTGGGATTTGGTGTGTTTTTCTATGTAGATGCTGTAAAAATCGCTAACGAAACGAAAAGCACACCAATCCCGATAAAACATCATGCGGTTTACGGATGTCATTTTTTGATGCGGTTCTAACCGAACCGCAACGTGCGAATGAACCTGAAGGCCAAATGCACACGATGCGTATTACGTATTACACACGATGCATTTTTTCCTGCAGCAAATCCGCAGCGTAATACAGTACCAGCTAAGTAAAGGAGATTTCAAGTAATTTAATCTACATGTTGCAGAATTTTTCCACACGTAAATAGACCTGCGGTGCGTATTTTAATCCGTAGCATGTAAATTTATTTTGCGTTTTGTGTTTATTTTGCGTTTCCGCCTCAGAATTGTATCTGACAAGTTTATTTAAAAAAAACACCAAATTCTGCAGCATAAAACTTTCCACATAGAATTGGAAAAATGCACCTAAAAACGCATAAAATAACGCACCAAGAGTGGATTTTACCTGCAGAATTACCTGCCTTTATCTGCGGTTTTGATGCGTGTGCATGTAGCCTAAGGGTCCATTCACACGCTGCCGTTGAGGTGCGGTTAGAACCGCCCTGAACACCCCCATCCAAAAACTCGTTTTACTGCCATTTGATGCGTTTTTATGTAGTTGCGTTAAAAACACAGCTACATTGTAAAAGGTACCAAATCGCGGTACAACTACGTGCGTTTTTTCATTCGGTTTTTAACACCGGCCAATTATTGGGCAAATGAGCATCCATATAAACTCTCATTCCCGATAATTGTCCTGTGTATACAGGGCAACGATCAGCCGATGAACGAGCGAACGCTTGTTCGTCAGCCGATCGTATAGTTTTAAATGCCGAAAATATTAGCATCGTCTGCAGCACGTCTCCCAGTGTAAACATTGAGTGCTGCCGTCACGATAGAAAAGCATGGGGGTCGTAGTATCGTCCGCTCGTCCCTATACTAGCACGGCCCATGTCGAGTCATCAGAGTACCTTAAAGAGGCTCTGTCACCAGATTTTGCAACCCCTATCTGCTATTGCAGCAGATCGGCGCTGCAATGTAGATTACAGTAACGTTTTTATTTTTAAAAACGAGCATTTTTGGCCAAGTTATGACCATTTTTGTATTTATGCAAATGAGGCTTGCAAAAGTCCAAGTGGGCGTGTTTAAAGTAAAAGTCCAAGTGGGCGTGTATTATGTGCGTACATCGGGGGGTTTTTACTACTTTTACTAGCTGGGCGTTCTGACGAGAAGTATCATCCACTTCTCTTCAGAACGCCCAGCTTCTGCCAGATCACGCTGTGACGTCACTCACAGGTCCTGCATCGTGTCAGACGAGCAAGGACACCGGCACCAGAGGCTACAGTTGATTCTGCAGCAGTATCGGCGTTTGCAGGTAAGTAGCTACATCGACTTACCTGCAAACGCCGATGCTGCTGCAGAATCAACTGTAGCCTCTGGTGCCGACACGATGCAGGACCTGTGAGTGATGTCACAGCGTGATCTCTCGAGAACACGGCTGTGTCTGCACTGCCAGAAGCTGAAGAAAAGTGGATGATACTTCTCATCAGAGCGCCCAGCTAGTAAAAGTATTAAAAACGCCCCGATGTATGCACATAATACACGCCCACTTGTACTTTTACTGTAAACACGCCCAGTTGTACTTTTGCAAGCCTCATTTGCATAAATACAAAAATGGTCATAACTTGGCCAAAAATGCTCGTTTTTAAAAAATAAAAACGTTACTGTAATCTACATTGCAGCGCCGATCTGCTGCAATAGCAGATAGGGGTTGCAAAATCTGGTGACAGAGCCTCTTTAACACGTTTCTTTTCAATGCAACTGCACAATTGCATGGATAAAAATGACCCATTGTACCTCCAGGTTTATAAACATCACGTCAGGAGTCTTTTTCAACGGGGATCCATGAGCTACAAACAAGGGGCCCTAGCGCTCTGTGTGTGTGTGTGTGTGTATATATATATATATATATATATATATATATATATATATATATATATATATACACACACGTCTCACCCCTCAATGTAAACATATGAGAGCAGGGTCAACATTTAGCTCAGAAATGCAGATACCTCCAAACCAAAATTTTAAAGGGGCACCAAAAAAGTGTGACCACTTTATTCTAGTGATTGGTAGGGGTCCTAACTCACGAACCACCCAATAGCGATGTCAGAAGTCTTTTTTATTTAACACAACATTAATCATTGTGAAACTGTAGCTACATCTGCATAATGTTAAATTGGTGAACTTACAGGAAAACGTCTCTATTTTATGTCAATGTATCCAAGCTGGAAACATTGCAGAGTGCTGGTTATTATATCAGTGATCGCCACAGCCACTGTACTCCGATGTTTATTACTATGCCCCTTGTACACAGGCTGTATGCTACATATGGACAATACGGACTTCATATCCAGTGTTTCTCTATGAAGCGTGTATAAAGGGTGAGTAATCCAAATCTCACTTCCTGCCGTCATTGCCCACCAGTGACGCTGCTCGGGCTTATTACTTGTGTCATGTCACAATAAAGGACTTTTCCACACACAATGGAATTGCTGCAGAAAATTTTATGGCAGAAAATGGTGTGTAAATTGCTGCGTTTTTCACAATGTTAGGAGATAGAGACATCTCCCCTCAAAAACGCAGCAATTCTGTCCACGTTCCGCAGCAGGAATCGACATGCTGCGGTCCAAAAAATACGCAGCACAGGTCAATTTCTGCTCAAAATTTGTATGCAGCGTGTGGAGGAGATTTGTTAAATCTCACCCACTAGGCTGCTACTGTATTTTGCGGAGTTTTTTCCGTCTGAAAATTCCGGATGGAAAAAATGCGGCATTTCCGCAGCGTGTGGACGAGCCCTAACATGGAACATGAGCCATCCTGAGACCGAACCCAGAACCTCTACAGCAAAACATTCCCATTTTTATCTGATAATCAGAACAACTTGCAGTGACAAGCCCAATCACATTCCCCCCCCCCCTCCCCCACCACTGCTCTGTGTGACACACACTCGTCTGGTCTATACAACTATATAGCTTAGGCTCTGTTCACATCTGCATGGGGGGGTCCCGTTCTGATGTTCCGTCTGAGCTTTGCGTCAGAACGGGACCCTGAGCAGACCCAAACTGACAAGAACGGAAACCAGAGGTTTCCATTTCCATCACAATTGATTTCAATGGTGACGGATCCGGTGCCCGTGGTTTCCGTTTGTCTCTGTTGTGCACCGGATTCGTCATTTTGCCGGAAGCAATAGCGTTGTAGATTACATCAGAACGGGACCCCAACGCAGATGTGAACAGAGCCTTAGAGACACTTTCAGTAACAGTTACTTATGTATTTGTCAACAGATATATCTATGCAAAATACACAAATACATGCACTACAGCCTTCCAATAACACCTATTGTTATCTGTATTTACTGTTCCAGATCCCAGGATGGTTCCCTGCAGGGCCTTTCAATGCACCCACGTACACAGAGCACACACTGTACACCTGCGGCATACACTTTTCCTCCTGGTATTATCTGACTAGCATGTTTGGAAACCATAATCTACACAGCGATACCACCTAAAAATATATCATGGAACTGCAAAAATGAACATTCCCTAAACCTGGGTAACATTATTATCAGAACTGCTCCATTAAAATGAAAACTCTTGAATGGAAAGTAGCATTTGCATGCCTGTATTTTTGGTATGTCTTAGTTGGCCTCATGCACACGACCGTAAAAACACCCGTTATTGCGGGTCGTTATTACGACCCGCAATAACGGGCTCATAGGCTTCTGTTAGCCACGGGTACCTTCCCGTTTGCTCACGGGAAGGTACCCGTGCCGTTAAAAAAGATAGAACATGCCCTATTTCATGCCGTAATAACGGCACGGGCATCCCATAGAAGTCTATGGGGCTCCCGTAATCATGGGTGGCTGCGTGTGTTCACCCGTGATTACGGGAGCGTTGCGAGGTGAGGCGAGGTCAGGGAACTACCCGGTCTGCAGGCCACAGCACAGTGGCGTAACTACCGCCGGGACTACAATGAAAACTATGGCAGAGCGGGGAGGTATCTCCCCGCTCTGCCATAAACAAGACATGTATCCCCTATCCTGTAAAAAATAAAAATAAAAGACGTTCATACTTACCGACAACTTCCTGCTTCCTCCAGTCCGGTCTCCCGCCCGTTGCCTTGGTGACGCGTCCCTCTCGACATCCGGGCCGACGTCCTGGATGACGTTTCAGGCCATGTGACCGCTGCAGCCAATCACAGGTCAATCACAGGCTGCAGCGGTCACATGGACTGCCGCGTCATCCAGGGATGTCGGGCTGGATGTGAAGAGAGGGACGCGTCACCAAGACAACGGCCGGGTAAGTATGAATTTCTTTAACTTTTATTACAGAAAAGGCTGTCCCTTCTCTCTATCCTGCACTGATAGAGAGAAGGGGCTGCCGATTAGTGCAGTGCTATTTTGCTGCCAAAAACGTGCTCGTAAATACGGGTGGAATACGTGTGACACCGGACCCATATTTACGAGCACGGGTTCGTAAATACTGGTGCAAAACGGGTGGAATACGTGTGACACCGGACCCGTATTTACGCCAGTATTTACGGGTGGGAAAAAATACGGTCGTGTGCATGAGGCCTTAGTTCTTGTATATTTGCTGCAAGAAACGGAAATGAATGCCATCAGAGGAATTCAGGAAAACTTATTTACTCTGATAGGTACCCTTGTATTTGTTGCCAAAACTGGGAGCAGATCCTAACATAGAACTTGCATGAATGTGCCCTTAGATATTTGGTGCAATCTAGAATACTGCCATCTCTCAATCCAAAAGCAGATAAAATACACAGAAACATTGAGGACTTGCTGGGGGAGGAAAAAAAGAAAAGGAATCAAGATCATCTGTGTAGCTCTTCATACCAGGAGCCAAGTGCTTACCACATAACAAAAGGAAGCCGTTATCCCAGGCCAGCTTCATATTTGTTTTCTGTATCCATGATCCGGCTGTTATCTTTCTTGAGACTCTGGCTCCGGACTTTTCTCCTCCTGAAATGAGGCATGACACTACTCTGGTCACATGCAGCCTGTCCTCACTAGAGGAATCATATGAGGGGTCAGGCCTATGATTCTCACAAGATTGCCTGACATACTTCGTCAGTTCATCTGCAAAAAATATTTCTGTAAACTGACTGGCCGCAGGTAGTCCCAACTGGGACACGTGACATTTATGGTCTGTCAATAGGATATATCAGAAATATTTGTAAGTGTCTGACCTCTTAAGGCCCTTTTACACCGGCCGATAAGTGGCCGGTTCAGCCGAGTGCCGATCAACGAGACATCGTTGATCGGCACTCGTTTGCTCCTGTCACACGGAGCTATGGATGGGGACGAGCGGTCGTTACTCCGATCGCTCATCCCTATCCATTATCCTGTCGGCAGGGCGTCTCAGGGAGATGTGCTGCCGACAATGATAATATTTAACTTCTTTAAAACTATGCGACCAGCAGATGATCGTGCGTTTGCTCGTTCATCTGCTGATCGTTCCCCTGTTTACACAGGGCAATTATCAGCAACGAGTGTTATATGAAACCTTGTTGGCACGATAGTCTGCCAGTGAAAAACTCCCTTAATGAGGCTCTGTCACCAGATTATAAGCGGTCTATCTTGTACATAATATGATCGGCGCTGTAATGTAGATTACAGCAGTGTTTTTTATTTAGAAAAACGATCATTTTTGACGGAGTTTTGACCTATTTTAGCTTTATGCTAATGAGTTTCTTAATGAACAACTGGGCGTGTTTTACTTTTTGACCAAGTGGGCGTTGTACAGAGAAGTGTATGACGCTAACCAATCAGCGTCATACACTTCTCTCCATTCATTTACACAGCAGATAGCGTTCTTATTACATCACTATGTGCAACCACATAAACACACTATAACGTTACTCAAGTGTCCTGACAGTGAATATACATTACCTCCAGCCAGGACGTGATGTGTATTCAGAATGCTGACACTTCTGTAGCGTTTCTGTGAGATTTACAGCAAGGCAAACGTAATCTCGCGAGATTACGATGTAAACCGTCATTTAAAACGAGATTACGTTTGCCTTGCTGTAAATCTCACAGAAACACTATAGAAGTGTCAGGATTGTGAATACACATCGCGTCCAGGCTGGAGGTAATGTATATTCACTGTCAGGACACTGCAGTAACGTTACTGTGTGTTTATGTGGCTGCACATAGTGATGTAATAAGAACGCTATCTGCTGTGTAAATGAATGTAGAGAAGTGTATGACGCTGATTGGTCACTGATTGGTCAGCGTCATACACTTCTCTCCACAACGCCCACTTGGCCAAAAAGTAAACACACCCAGTTGTCCATTAAGAAACTCATTAGCATAAAGCTAAAATAGGTCATAACTCCATCAAAAATGGTTGTTTTCCTAATAAAAAAAAAACTGCCGTAATCTACATGTAGAAGCTGGGCCACTTATAATGTGGTGACAGAGCCTCTTTAAGATCTACAGCAATCCAGATAACAGGAGTTCCATGTCCAGTTTTCAAAAAGGTAGCCGTATGCCATATGGGAGATACAGGAAAAGCTTAGCGAATGACAAACACAGATGTGGACAAAACACTTTATTCTGAGAGCATATTTATATTGATCGCAGTTTAAGATTTTCATGTGACGGAGGCCGAATAGTGTTAAAAAGAAGGGGCACATTAAGTCTACAGAGAGTGGGGACAGGACTAGGAGTCTGTGTTCAGCTGGTAGACAGATTTCTTTAAGGCATAATGCACACGACCGTGCAGTATTTACGGTCAATAAATACTGCACGGATGGGCCGCGGAGTGTCATCACAGTAATAAGTACAGGAGCACGGTCCGTAAATGCGAAAAATAGTCCTATTTTTTTGTGGCTCATTTCTACGGCCCAGACACACACACACACACACGTAGAACATACGGGAAGGTGTCCGTGGCCGATAGAAACAAATGTGTCAGTATTTGATCAGTAATTGCGGATAAAAACTATGGTCGTGTGCACGAGGCCATAGGGAGCATTACTTTCTTGTGAGTCAGTTTCATTCTCACAGTGCACATTAAATTGACAACAGCACAAAGCTGAGCTGGGATGTTTTTTACCCTCCATCCAAGGCAGTTACTAATATCCTGTATGTGGGATGCTTGCCCAGGAGAGACACACCAGGGAACAAAGTCTTTTTTCTGTATAACCCAGATCCTAGGGTAAACCCAAATTATTGATTGTTTTGTTGCAGTTTCACTGTGTAAACTGAAGTGGCGTTCGTGTTAAATGGTCACTAACTTTTTAACAAACTTTTCATAAATGAATAGTACAAGTGAATATAAGAAACTTTCTAGTAAATCTTATGAAAGAAAAATCCCACTTTCTCTACTTATCAGGCACTTTTCCGGTCCCCACACTGATCATTCACTCTAAATTTACTGCTAAAATCAGTTTTGAGAGACTAGACAGATTATCCGCTCACTTAGGGATCATGTTACATGCCGCACATAGAAGTCTATGGAGAGTAGAGGAGGAAGCAGAAGGAGACAGAGACAGAGACACAGCTGCAGATTCTAGTTAGTGTTGCTTATCAACCCAGTGCTAGATTCTCAGCTACACTGCTTTATGGCGTCCTCCATGTTGCTTCTACTTCGGAGGGTGTGCTACAAAGAGATAGGAGAGCAGGATCTCCTCTTTTCTCTATGTGCAGTGTGTAGAAGAAATGATAGCAGTTAGGCTTCTATCACTTGTTCAGGGAAAACTGAGAATTAGAGGTAGAGCCTGTAGAGAGGGAAAACCGCTAAAAATAACTGCAGAATATGATAGCCTATCCTGAAAAGTCACCTGAAATGTTAGGTACGCTTTAAAGGGGCTGTCCGCTTTAAATAAACCTCTTTGTTGCGAGGGTCTCCTGAACACAAAGTGTCCCAAAGCTGGGCCCCTAGCATTTAGTTGAAAACTGTGGGGAAACCAGGCAGAAAGCGTTCAGCCTTTGGCTGGGTTCACACAGTTTTTTTTCTGCAGGGGGAAAATCTGCCTCAAAATTTTGTTTGGAATTTTGAGGCAGATTTTCCTCTGCCTGCATGCCGATTTTTGCTGCATTTTCCGCCCTTGGCCATTGAGCGCCGCAAGCATAAAACGCCGCAAAATACGCTTTCTCTGCCTCCTATTGATGTCAATGGGAAGTCAGAGGCATAAACGCCCGAAGATGGGGCATGTCCCTTCTTTTTCCCACGAGCCAGTTTTTCCGCTCGCGGGGAAAAAACGCCTCCGCCTCTCATTGAAATCAATGGGAGGCATTTTCAGCCGTTTTCCGGCGTGGCGTCAAAAACCTCTGTGTGAACTCCCTTTTTATCAAACATGTTTAACTCAGAGAGAAGTCCTTAATTTAGATACTTTTTCCAAAATAAAGTGAATCAGAGAACCACATACAGCACAACTCTATGGACTGGATATGCAACTGCCTATTATAAACAAATACAAAGTCAAAGAAGCACTCCGGCAATTATTTTTTCTGCACGTATAATGCTAACTCACCAGCAATATTCTAGTACTTTTGTTTCTTTCCATCTTAGTTGCATCCATACATTTTTAACCCTTTCATTATAGGCAGCTGTGTCATGTGATCTCAGTCTGACCACCAAAATAGACCCTGCTCTCATGTGTAAAAACCTATCATTAGCAGAGGGTACAGGCTGAAGCTGCAGGACATAGGATACACAAAGACTCTGCAGTGCAAGTACAGAAATTCTACGTCATGGGTCAGCAACCTCCGGCACTCTAGCTGTTGTGAAACGAATTCTAAGCATGCCCTTACAACTAAAGGCTGTCAGGGCATTCTGGGAATTGTAGTTTCACATCAGCTGGAGCGCCGAAAGTTGCTGACCCCTGTTCTATGTCATTGATCTATCATTTACGGTACATAGGATTTAGAGCTGAGCAAGTGCAGCGTGATGAGACTCCGCCCCCTTTGCCTCTGTAAAGCCAGAAGCATCATCGGAAATGTAGGGAACCACATTAGAGGTGAAGAAGGAACATAGATGGCAGAAATCCCATAAATGGTACATTAACTAAAACAGATATACACAAGGCATACAGAATAGCATTCTCTACAGTATTCTATAATAGTCTATGCTGAACTTTATTGAAAAAAAAATTACTTCAATGGGAGAAGGCTGTAATACTCTGAACCGCCGCTACTGTCGGCGGTTCAAAGTATGAGCAGATAAGGAATGAAGGGGAACCAGCGCTTGTACAATTTCCGTGGTCGCTTCAAAACAGCTGATCGTGGTGGTGCCAGGAGTCGGACCACCAACGATCAGGTCTTGATGGCCTATCCTGAGCTTAGTCCATCAATTTCTTAGGACTGGAAAACCCCTTTAAAGAACAGTTAAACGTGAAAATGAGCAGAAACATTTCATTGTCCCGATTGCAAAAACTGAATCAAGGGGACCCCAGCATTGAGACATCCAACGTACTTTGTTCCTCACAATCTTTGGCATCTATTATGGAACTACACATGCTACTTTACTACTAGTTCATGCTTATACTCAATACAAGCCATTAGTCTACTGGAAGTAATTATATATTAATTATAGGCATTGTGAGAAACTAGACATGGACCACATAATCCACAATACATATGTTGATCTGAGCCGCTAGGCATAATTTATAAACATGAACATGAGGTTCTTTGTTAACATTTTGATCAAACTGTATAAGCACACTTGCCACTTCACGGCGACCTCTTTCAAAGTGGGTCCCTATTCTATCGGTTGCAGCACCGCATGGCGGCCACGTCAACATATATTTTCTGGATTGTGCGGTCCACGTGTAGTTTCTCACAATGCTGATATATTAATTATAATTAATGAGGTTTTCCGATCAGACACATTTATGACATATCCACAGGATATGCCATAAATCTCAGATAGATGCGGGTCGCACCCATCTCTAGAACAGGGCCCCCTAAACCCTGTTCTACCTTTCTCGGTTCCTGCTGCCTTCTGGGCCACTTCGTAATTTCTGACCACGTAATTCGCTGTTTTTGTAGTTTCCGACCATGTAATCAGAAAGTGGCCCAGGAGGCGGTGGGAACCGAGAAAGGTAGAACGGGGGTTAGGGGGCCCCATTCCAGAGGTGGGACCCCGCATCTAACTGACATTTATGGCATATCCTGTGGATATGCCATAAATGTCCCTGATGGGAAAACCCCTTTAATTATATAATAATTCAGTAAAGGGTGATGATACAAATAATTTATCTGTTCAGACCAAAGTTGATAAACAGACGTCTGTTTTATTGCTTGTGGTAGAGAGATGCAGACCTCTCCAAGCATGGATTGTTTAGCACAAAAGAATGGAGCCGTTTCACACCAGCTGATTGAATGGCAAGTAAATCCAAGACATACTGGAGCCAAGATTCACAATCCACCTTCACAGGTAACAATGAAAATGCAGGAGGGGGTTAGTCAATAGAGCGCCAGCTTATCAGTAATTAGCCCACATATGCGCATGCACGTGATTCGGGTAGGGCGGGTCACTAGAGAAAGCCATACAACTATACTTCACTTTTAGCATAAATGTCTAAATACAAAAAAAAAAAATCAGACAAGCAAGCTTTTGTTCTCTTTTTGAAAACCCAAAGTGGCGGTGAATTACTGAAATAGCCCTGGTATATAGCTTTTATCAGAGTCGCTATCCCTTCAAAAACTGCAACGTTCTGTATGGGAGCCTGCATTCTACCTATGGGGCAGCAGACGCATAAAATATTATTTCCCGCATTGGCTGATAAAAAAGATGCAACTCCAAGTGCAGCAATATGGTAGCCCTGTATTCTCCCCATAAGCAATGCTTCCAGAGGAGAAAACATCTGTGACACGACTCATTGATTGCCCAATTACTCTTTTTTCCCCTCAGATTCCATATGAATAGAGGTACAGTGTGGCGCCATGGATTATCATAGGCACCGCATTGAAGATCCATAATACTGTGGTGTGTATAAACTCTAAGGTTGTGTTCACACAGGTCGTTTGTTTTTTTTTAGAAGCCTTTCAAAAAGGTAAAAACTTTACTGGAAAAAAAACATGTGCATTCATAAATTGCTGCTTTTTGATGAGCTTTTAAAAAGACAAGAAAATGTACCACAGAAAAACAATAAAGCGGACATGATTGCGATAAAGAGACTGGAAAAACCTAAGCAACGCTGCCATACTATATAATTCATGAGACGCAGCCGTCGCACCCGGTCACTGAATGACCATGTACTTGTTTGTAATGGTTTTGACAAAGTGGTGCTGATGTTACACCATCATATATAGAAGGCTTTGGATGTTTTGTATGTCTGCTATTTAATCTCTATGGGTTGTACAGAAAAAAAGAAGATCAATCATCCTGGAAATCTTAGGCTATGTTCACACGGAGTATTTTGCAGGAGGAATATCTGCCTCAAAATTCCGTTTGGAAGTTTGAGGCAGATTTTCCTCTCCCTGCACGCCGATTCTCGCAGAGTTTTTCGCTGCGTTTTTCGCCCGCGGCCATTGAGCGCTGCGGGCATAAAACACCGCAAAATACGCTTTCTCTGCCTCCCATTGAAGTCAATGGGAGGTCAGAGGCGGAAGCGCCCGAAGATAGGGCATGTCTCTTCTTTTTCCCGCGAGGCAGTTTTACTGCTCGCGGGAAAAAGACGCCGACGCCTCCCACTGAAATCAATGGGAGGCATTTTCGGGCCGTTTTTGCCGAGTTTTGCGACGTGGTTTCCGCGTCAAAAAACTCGGCAAAATACTCCGTGTGAACATAGCCTAACACTGGTCAATTTTGGCCAATGCAACGAGCACTGATCAACGAGCCAGGTCATTGATCGGTGCTCGTTTGCTCCTGTGACAAGAAGCTATGTATGGGGACGAGTGCTTGTTACTCCGATCGCTCGTCCCAATACGTTATGTCGGCAGCGCCTCTCCCTGCTTAGAGCGAGATGTGCTGCCGACAACGATAATATTAACTTGTATAAAACGATGCAATCAGCCGAGGAATCAGCGTCTGCTCCTTCATCTGCTAATCGCTGCCCTGTTTATATAGAGCAATTATCGGCAACAAGCTTTCTATGAACGCTTGTTTGCCGATACTTGGCCAGGGTAAAAGGGCCTTACAGCATCAGTTCGGTTATTGTGCAAATGCTGTCGACAAATAATCTATAGTTGATCGGTCTGTATTAACCTCTTAACGACCGGCGTATAGTGTTTTTACGTCGGTCGTTAAGGGTAGATCTTCTGAAGCAACGCGTTTCCACATCGGCACTTCAGAAGAACGTTCCCTGATGCGGGGTGCTGCTGAAGCCTGGGCTGTTAGTAACAACCTCGGCCTTCAGGGTAACGATCGGAGACCACTAGCAGTGGTCTCCGATCATATTTAACCCCTCAGATGCTGCGCTCCATAGCGGGCGCCGCATCTGAGTGATTTTAGAGGGAGGGAGCTCCCCCTCTCTCATCCCACTGGCATCCCCACGTGCATCGCGGGGTGCCGATGGTTTCTATGGCGGCCTGGGGGCCTAACAAAGGCCCCCAGGTCTGCCTTTAGTCCTTGCTTGTTAGGCCATGCCAGAAGCATGACCTAACAGGTGCCTGTCAGTTTTACACTGACCGGCAATAATACACTGCAATACCGAAGTATTGCAGTGTATTATAATAGCGATCAGAAGTTTGCACAGTAAAGTCCCCCAGTGGGACTAACAATAAAGTTAAAAAAAAAATGTAAATAAAAGTTTGAAATAAATAAATGTCCCAAGTAAAAAAAAAATAAAAAAAAAAAAATATTTCCCCTTACAAATTACTTTATGAAAAAATGTAAAAAGTTACTCATATTTGGTATCACCACATCCGTATCGAACCCAACTATAAAATGATTACATTATTTAACCCACATGGTGAACGCCGTAAAAAATATAATAAAAAAACAACGCCAGAATTGCTGTTTTCTGTTCATCCTGCCTTCAAAAGAATTTGATAAAAAGTGATCAAACCGTCGCATCTACTCCAAAATGGTACCAATACAAACAATGCATCGATCAAAAAATAAAAAAGTTATGGCTCTTAAAATATGGTGACACAAAAGCAAATAATTTTGAAAAAAACATGTTTACTGTGTAAAAGTAGGAAAACAAACATATCCATAGAAATTTGGTATCGCCGCAATCGTTACGACCCGCTGAATAGTTATTTTATTATTTATACCACACCTTAAACGGCGTAAAATTAAGACGCATAACAAATGGCGAAATTTTTGGTTGTTTTCCAGAACCCCACTAAAAAAAGTTATTAAAAAGTTAATCAATAAATTGTAAGTACCCCAAAATGGTGCGATTATAAAATACAACTTGTCCCGCAAAAAAAAGTCCTTATACAGCTATGTTGACGCAAAAATAAAAAAGTTATAGCTCTTTGAATGCGACGATGGAAAAACGTAAAAAATTGCTCGGTCATTAAGGTTTAAAATACCTTCGGTATTAAGGGGTTAAAAGAGGTTTTGCAGCACCATAAACATTTTTTTTTAAAATCAGCTGAAGATGGTATAAAATAACAAGGAATAGATCCGCTGTCACGCCGACGATACCCTGGTAACCTTCTGGTCTCAACAGGTGACCGCTGCAGCTAATCATTGCCCACAGCGGTGGCATTAGAAAAAGCTGGCAATACACTTAAGATTAGGATCGGCCACTGTGTCATACATCAGATCATTCGTACGCATGATCTGACCATCCACATGCCAGACTAGACCGGCAAATCAGGGACATCGTTAAAAAAAATAAAAAGTGTAAAACAACAGAATGGACTTGTGCAAGGTGGTGAATGGTCAGCTGTAATTGGCCGTCCATGCCATGCACGACTAGTTTCAACTAACGTTGGGCGAAAAAATCCAACACGACAGATCACCTTTTTGGCAGACAGTCTGTCGACGGCCATCAAGCATGATTTTAAATGGTGGTTGATCTAAATGGTCAAAATCAGCCAATTTACTCGGCTTTCATCTTCTGGGCATAGACAGCTTTAAAATGGATGAGGACCAGGAAACTCTTAGGCTATGTTCACACAGAGTATTTTGCCGAGTTTTTTGACGCGGAAACCGTGTTGCAAAACTCGGCAAAAACGGCCCGAGAACGCCTCCCATTGATTTCAATGGGAGGCGTCGGCGTCTTTTTCCCGCGAGCAGTAAAACTGCCTCGCAGGAAAAAGAAGCGACATGCCCTATCTTCGGGCGCTTCCGCCTCTGACCTCCCATTGACTTCAATGGGAGGCAGAGAAAGCGTATTTCGCGCTGTTTTATGCCCGCGGCGCTCAATGGCCGCAGGCAAAAAACGGCGCGAAAATCGGCGTGCAGGGAGAGGAAAATCTGCCTCAAAGTTCCAAACGGAATTTTGAGGCAGATATTCCTCCCCCAAAATACTCCGTGTGAACATAGCCTTAGAGTGGAATTATTATTATTTTTTAAATGTATACTAATTTAAAATAAATAAAATAAAAAGGTGGGGGGCTCGAACACCACCTTTAACAAATTAGGGCAGATTTACTAATACGGTCTCATATTTAGACAGAGTGCACTTAGACCAGGCAGTCAGAAGATGCACCACATTTATCACAGATGCACGCTGTATGATAAAACTGGCGCAACTTGCTAGACAATATTCTCGTCCTTATACCACCTCTTGGTTGGCTTAATTTACACCATTATTTTTGGCTCATTTAAGCCCTGCCCCATTTTCACTAAATCCCGCTCCGTTTTGGAGACTTTGAAACATTTTTAGTAAGGCACAAGCATGCTCGTTTTGGCACATTTGCTTTACAAATCGTTCACAAATTAGATGTAACATTATATGCCACATTTTTCGACGAGGTCTAGGTGCAATCACATTGGTAAAACTGCCCGATTGATTTTAAAACTTTTAACAGGCCCTCAAATCTGGGCAAATGTTTTTCTCCTAACCCTATTCATATGCAGTGCAACAATTACACCTTGTATGAATGGGGCAGAATATCATGTGGTTGTCACAAGTTAGGATGGGCTACCAAATATATTCAGAAATACAACTACCACAATAAACATTCCAGGACTGTTCATTTCCTGCCACAGCGGTAAGGAGGCTTCCTACTGTGGATAGGTCATGCACATGTTGCACGTACATGGCCACCACATACCAGATTCATGAGCTCAACTGCTGTCTGACAGCTGTTCATTATCAATTCACATCTATGTAGCAGCCCCTCCAGAGCATAGAGGGTAAGCATGGCTGGGATCGCTTTTACCGCCATGGTCAAACTGCCTACGGCCCCCTGCACACGACTGTGTCCGTGATTATGGGCACGGCCAGCCACTAACAGCCACTCGGATTTGCACTCGCATATATTTTATATGAGACCACGGTGTGTAAAAAGCAAACTATAGGACGTCTTCTGCGGGGCCTTTCTATGGGAAGGTGTCCGTCGGCCATAGAAGTGAATAGGACCATAATCGCGGTCCATAATTACGGACAAAATCTACGGTCGTGTGCATGGGGCCTGAACGACCCAAAATACTATTACATCCAGAAAACTAGCATGTAAGATTTGGATCATTTATACTGTATGACTGAATGCATCTTCAGGTAATAATACAAGCTGTAAAGCCAGATAAAAAGAAAAAAAAAAAAGTTTAAATCTTAATATCTATATGGAAGGCGTAAACAATAATAGAATGTGAACCTACCTTTTAAGTGACAATAATTTCCATATATTTTTGGCTAAACAAAGATGGTAGGAAATATGGAGGTTGAATACGTACTGTATATAAGTGTATACCATCCATATATTTCTGAAGGAGTGACATGGTTTAGCTGTATTTTTGAATTGATCAGGTTTCCATGACAATGCCTTGATCATATTGATGACATCTATAAAATGAATCATGGTATAGAGATTTTGCTCTATACAGATATCTGCACCTCCTTTACGCGCTCGTACAAATGATAGTTCCAGATCATTGCTTTGTGTGAACAGGGCAGCGATCAGCCGACAAATGTGGAGATCTGCAAACAAGCGCCGATCTCTATGCTGTATTGTCGATCGCCACTCGTTTAAATCCGTCAGTGTAAAAAAGCCTTTATAAAAGAGAACAGCTGAGTTTTTCTTAAAAGAGAAGTAACTGTGTCTCTTTTTGACTAATATGTCTCATGACTTAACGTGTTAGAATTTTCAGAGTTATGAACTTTCATGTCAAGAACATTTTCTCAGAAAGATTTCCCCTTCTGATGATGCACTTCCTAATCTGTTCTTAGTTCCCTGACACACTTCAGTCATGAGTCGGCCCGGAGGATTCTTCTCTGCCCACAGTGACCTCTTCATAGCCAAGTGACATGTCCATTTCTCATGGGTCCCCCGGCTGACTGCTCTACAGTATCCAGCCAAAACCCCCTGTACCCTCTACTGCCATTCTCTGATCTTTAAAAACCACAGCTTCCAGTGCGCACCCCTCCCTTTTCCATTCAATTCATGGTATCCCACAGCGGCTTCTTTTCTTCTCGTTCTAGAACTAGTTACTGGGAGAGTTTATTACGCTAGTGTCCTCCTGTGTTTGTGATCTTTGCAGAGTAGACCGATATACTAAAGCATTACCTATTAAAAGCAGCTCCTATCTTCAAATACTGTAGGGTTTTCTTGTTTATGGAAATAAAGCTTGATGATGGTATTATGAAAATATATCCAACTTTCTGATATACTTCGTTCCTTAATATTTTTTAAAACCCAAAAAACAATGGCAGAATTTTTTTTCACCAACCAAAAATAATAGTAAAAAACCTATGCAATACATTATATATCTACCCCCAAAAAATACAATGTGCCATTGAAAAATACAACTCGTCCCGCCAAAAATAAAACCCTCACACGACTATGTCGAGAAAAAAATAAGAACATGAAAAAAATCGACTTTGAAAGAAACTAAAATTTGACGCGTCCTAAAGGCCAAAATAGGCCTCTTAAGAGGTAAATCAGCGGTGGTTGTGCAAACAGACTAGACAGTACAAAAATAGTGCCACGTTCCATTCAATACAGTATTACGGAGAGTTTCTTGTACGTGGTGCTTTTCTGTTTGCAAACATACTTTTGACTGCTGTTGCGCGAATCACGCGCGTCCCACGGAAGTGCTTCCGTGTGGTGCGCGTGATTTTCCCGCACCCATTGACTTCAATGGGTGCGTGATGCGCGAAAAACGCACAAATATAGGACATGTCGTGAGTTTTACGCAGCGGACTCACGCTGCGTAAAAATCACGGACTGTCTGCACGGCCCCATAGACTAACATAGATCCGTGCGAGGCACGTGAAAATCATGCGCGTTGCACGGACGTATATCACGTTCATCTGAATAAGCCCTTAGGCTATTATTAGTTCAAAACATTTCCAAAAATACTCCTATAATCATTTTATCTTTATCCACGTAAAACTTTTTGATGCATATTAAAGAGATTGTATGGAAATAGAAAAACCATTGCTGCTTTCTTCCAAAATCCGCTCCACTCTTGTCCATGGGCTGTGTGTGATATTGCGACTCAGCCCCATTGACTTAAGTGTGGGTAACCTGCAATACCAGAAACAGCCCATGGACAAGAGTGGCACTGTTTCTGTAAGACACGTTCTAGTTATCTCATACAACCACTTTTATACTTCACGGTCCCTGAGCTTTGCCTGGGGACTCCAATCTGCTGCGTTGTTAGAACAAGTGAATGCTGGGTTGTCAAGGTGCCAGTTTTAGTTGGTTCCTGAGGAGCAGCAGATCGCATTTTAGATGAAGAACAGCTTAGATAAAGTCAAGTTTTCCTTCACCCCCTTGACCTTCAATGATTCACAATTTCTTCTAATGAATCAAGCTCCACTGGGAAGTGATTCATGTTACCTACCTAGTAAGATTGCTGGTGATTCAAAGCTACTTACACCACCTGGCAGAACCTGGAAGCAGGAGGAGCGCACCAGACAGACAAATAAAGATATGTAAAACACGGAATGATAACAAGTCATTGCAGGGAAGGAGAAAACGCGAGCCACCATTGTTGCTTGCAAACAAATCTAGTAAGGGAGAGGTCTCAATATCATGCAGTACTGTGACAAGAAACGGCAATGGGCGCCTCTCAATAATGCATCTAAAAATCCTTAATCGTTTTGTATTTGGAGGTGAAAATAGGCAGAAAACTACTTCCATGAGTTAATTTTACCTTCGGACAAGAAAAGAACAAGACAAACGGTATGTTTTGTATTATTGACACCGTCTAAGACACGCTTACAAATAAAGCTGGCCATACACATGCAATGCTTCACCCGACTCCACCTTAAACATGCCAAGCACACATTTTTATTTTAATGGAGAGAAGGGAATGAGTGCTTATCTCCCGCAGGAATAAAATGTTGAAATCCAACATGCCAGATCTTTCTTCCCTCCCAACATCTGCTGTAGGGAGACAGTTAGGAGGCCTCCCATTCACCATATATCGGTGCCCGATCCCGATGAGGTCGACAGAATTGGCCGATGTTTAACGTGTATAGGAAGCTTAAAGGGAACGTGTCATCAGAAAATGACCTATTGTTTAATAGTTGCTATGTTAAAAATATTTGTAAAACATTTTTGCAATTTTTTTTTCTAGTATTCTATGTTATCTATATTTTAAAATATTCCTAAAATCTCACCGTTTTCACTGAAAGGCCCTACTATCACTCCATGGCTACATAAGACACAGGTCATCTTGCCGAGTGTCATACTGAACAGTGTGACATTTACGTTCAATATTATGCAACTTAATTAGTTTGTCCCTAAAGCTAGCCACATATAAAACAGCAGACAGATGGACAATGAATCAATCGTCCATCTGTACTGCAGTGCGATGACATCACCAACATTGCCGATAAAGGTCAGTACATCTAACAACACTATTTGTATATTGAATGATAAGTAATGGCCAATGGAGGGCCGGCAAAACAGTAGGTCAAAATTTCAGCAGATTACCTGTAATTAAAGGGGTATTCCCATTTTACACATTTATGGCATATCCACAGGATATGCCATAAATGTCTTATAGATGTGGGTCCAAGTTCTGAGGCCCGCACCAATCTCGAAAACAGGGATTCCCCGACCCCGTCTGGTGAAGCGGCCACTGGTAGCGGCATGCAGGCAAATACTGTGGAGAGGTAGCCGGGTTTACGGACACATCATAGCACAGTGAGACACACTGTTTACGAAATGGCTACGCTGTTAACAGACATTCCATTTACTTTTATGGGAGTTAAGAAAACATCCAGGCGGAGATTGAGTTGAGAGGTGGCTGGGTTTATGGAAACAGTGTAGTTCGCTGTCATATTCTGTTTCCGTAAACCCAGCCACCTCTCCACTTAATCTCCGCCTGGATGTCACTTCACCAGGCACGGTCGGGGGGCCACTGTTTGAGATTAATGCGGGTCCCAGACCTGCATCTATTAAAAATATATGGCATATCCATGGACAATGAATAGAGCAGCAGGGCGCTCCATTTAAGCTCATCCTCACTGCGGAGGGGGGTGCAGCGAAGAGGAATGAGAAAGACTTTGGACCCCATTCTAGTGATCGGTGTAGGTCCCACAGGGGAAAAAAAAACCACATATATACAGGAATCCAATATTTTGTAATCAGAAATCATATACAGTAACATTCCTTTAATCCAGCATCTGCTAATCTAGAAATTAAAGGGGCTCTGTCACCAGATTATAAATGCCCTATCGCCTACATAATCATGTAGATAACAGTGGTTTTTATTTTGAAAAACGATCATTTTTGAGCAAGTTATGAGCAATTTTAGATTTATGCTAATTAGTTTCTTAATAGACAACTGGACGTGTTTTTACTTTTTACCAACTGGCCGTTGTACAGAGGAGTGTATGACACTGACCAATCAGTGACCAATCAGTGTCATACACTTCTCATTGTTCCAGCCCAGCATGATCCACAGCACAGTGTGATTGTGCAGTGAATGAAGCTGGGCGGGAACAATGAGAAGTGTATGATGCTGATTGGTCACTGATTGGTCAGCCTCATACACTCCCCTGTACAACGCCCAGTTGGTAAAAAGTAAAAACACGCCCAGTTGGTCATTAAGAAATGAATTAGCATAAATCTAAAATTGCTCATAACTTGGTAAAAAAATTATCGTTTTTCAAAATAAAAGCCACTGCTGTTATCTACATTCCAGCGCCGATCAGATTATGTAGGAGATAGGACACTTATAATCTGGTGACAGAGCCTCTTTAAGGGCACAGAACTGGAATGCAGGACTGGACAAAACCCAGGAGCCATTTAGCCAATGCACCTAAAGATTCAATGCTGGCACCCAACATTGTGTGTTGTTTTACATTGATGTCTATGAAGTTCTTAGTAACTGGCTACTAAAAGAAAAAAAAAATATCTAAAATGGTTTCTTGAGTAGTCTGACTCCTACTTGAAGTCTACAGTAATTTGTCTACTTCTGCTGTAATCTGTAGTAATCTGGAATTTTTACTAAATCAGGAGTAGAAGACACAGAGATCACTGGAGAGATCACCAATTAGGAGACTACTCAGATCAAAGAATAAAAACAAATGATAGTAGTATTTTTTGTGTTTGAAATCTTTTAGGTTGTCTTCCTGGAAGATATCTATACAAAGTGACTGTCCATTTATCCAGGATTTTTAATAATCCAGCAACTACCATATCCCTTTAATGACAGATTAGGACAATTTTGTCTTTTCATTCTATATGATGTATGTTCATTACTAATAAAACTAGAAACATACATTCCTATTTAGCTATATATAAACTACATCCAAAAATCAAATGTTAAACAAGAAATATATGACATCACTTAAAAAATGTCCATTCACCTACCTGCTCCTGGGGAGAAACATAGACTCTTTGATGAACACAGAACCAGATAAGAGGATATACCAGCAACTTCCAATATCATCTGGGCTGAAATAATAAAGAGATAAGCAAAATGTAACCAACACAATATTTGACCATTTATGCATCACTTACACCATCAACCTACAATAGTCAAATATTCTATATGTAGCAATGTTAGCAGCAGAAAGCCATAAACATGAAATGATGAAAAGTGGAATCTTTCTTTGTTCTGAAATCCGACTGTATTACACAAGGCCGGCTTTACCAAAGACAAACTCCAGACAGGAAGTGAAACCGCCAAGATGTGCCTTTTCTACACAAATTTCCTCAGTGTCTAATTTTAATTTTAGCAACTCTTTTGCACTTTGCCTACAATTTTGCGGATGTGGAAAATGTAGGAAATGTTAACAAGTTCCAAAAAAAAAAAAAGGAAGTAAAAAATAAATGCGTCTGAGATCTATGACACGGAAGCCAGATGCCAACAATCCGCACTTTAGAGTATTTCTCCACCTAGTGGACAAGGCAGGGCACATGCTGCTAGGACAGGGATACATTAAACAGTATGGGTACTGTCTACAGAACAGATATGTTTCATGTAATGTGCTGTGAAGGCGCCATTGTAGTATAGACTGAAAACAGCCAATACACATTTACCCTCTGAATGACGTAACTATTGGACAAAGGCTCCTCTATGCAACTACTGAGGACAGGTTATTTAGGACAAAGAAACTACTCCAGAAAACCAAGCACCATAGATATACAAAGTGACCATGGCTACATGTAAGAGATCAGAGTCAAGTACCCAATGAATATTTATTTTATACAAAGCCATTTAAACACACAGATTGGACGGACAACTGGTCCACAAGAAGCATTTGGAACTTCATTCATTTATTCATAAAATCCCATTAGCAGCTTTCTTTCCATTTGGTTGTCTGTTGTAAGAAAAAAAAAAGGGTCTGCTTTTTTTTTCAGAAACAGTGCCACTCTTGTCCATGGTTTGAGTGTGGTATTGCAACTCATCACTAGGTAAGTGAATGTGTGTCGCTGCTCTGGAGAAATGGCAAGCCCTATTTTCTAACCTACAGCATCCCTTTAAGGCCAGGATAGCACGCACACGCACGTACACACACACACGCACGCACACACGCACTTTTTGAGCCAAACGCAGAAGTGAACAAAAGAAAGGAGATGCATTAGTCTTTTCTTTATACTTTCCCTTCCATTTGGTCCCACTTCTGGCTTTGGCTAAAAAAAAAATTAGCCCAAAACTGCCACGAAAACTGAATCAAAACGGTGTGTGATCCTGGCCTAAAGGAAAAACCAAGAATCATATATGCATCAATTTTCCATCAATAAAAACAATTTCTGACAGATCTCATAGTTTGATTCCTGTAAGGCAAAGTTCACACTTGCGTCGTATAATCCGTTACGCTGATCCGTTTTTAGATCAGAATAAGGATAAAAATGGACCAGTTATAAACCCCACTGAAATCAAAATTAGGCTTCGTTCACATCTGCGTTGTGGTCCCGTTTTGACGTTCCATCGGAGCTTTCCGTCAGAACGGGACCCTGAGCAGACCCAAACTGACACCGACGGAAACAAGAGTTTTCCGTTTTCATCACCACTGATTTCAATGGTGACGGATCCGGTGCTCATGGTTTCCATTTGTGTCTGTTGTGCACCCGTCCCATCGTTTTGCCAGAAGCAATAGCGTAGTCGACTACGCAGATGTGAACGAAGCCTAACGGATGCAAACCCA